>NC_133107.1:19679305-19721135 GCF_022965805.1 Primulina eburnea
ATGCGCGGGCCTGGCAGGGCGCATATGCGCGAAATGTCCAGAGGACCTCGCGCATATGCGCGACCTGAATCCACGCATGTGCGCGAGGGTGGCAGAGAGTTGGCAAAAACGAGCAAAGGCCTCGCGCATATGCCAAGATGTGTCGCGCATATGCGCGAGCCACCGTGTAGACACACGCCGAGAATTAAGTCTCGCGCATATGCGAGAGGAAGGTACCGCATATGCGCGAGGTTTTGGCGAGAATTCAGAAGGAGCCACGTAGCAAGTTGCATGCAATATATATATATATAATATATATATATATATATATATAGATACTAACCTTCAGATAAGGAAAAGAAAAAAGAAACGAAAGCTTCGGGGGAAAAAGTCGATTCTTGATTTTAGAATTCGATTCGTGAGAAATCCGTCCGTTAGATTTTAAATCCGACTTCGGTACTGTGTTCATATCAACGCAGGCTACTACAGGACGTAGGTTTTACTACGTTTTGACATGTTTTGAAATTATGATGTTGTTGGAATTGAATACACGTCATATATGTTGTTCTTGACATGTTAGACAGCGTAGAATCGAAGTAGATTAAGAAACGGACTGGATATGGAATTGTTATGATTTTCAGAATGGAATTGATTAGAATGGATATCAGATTTGCACTGTGATTGATTATAAGTTATTGGAATTAGTATATACTGGTGTGGTATCACCGGTATAGCAGAATTATACGATTGTACCGTCAGAATTTAATAAGACAGAGATATCTTGATTTAAATAGAATATTGATACAGAATATTGATATTGTCATTTCCAGCTTGAACATTGACAAACTTTGAGCCGAGACTTCGATTGTACCAGAGCAACAGAACGAAAGGTATAAATAATTGTTGATTCGGGATTGCACAACTCGAGTTAGGTTTGACTTGAGTTTCCCAAAATCACATACTTTATTTTGTTGCATTGATATTTGCAGATTATCAGATTGATATGTTTAGTCTATTGAATTATAGCAGAGCCAGAGTTTGAGTCTAGGGCAGATCAGCCTAGCTAGGGCAGAACCGCCGAGTCTTTGTCAGAACCGCTGAGACTCTAGACTTACGGTGTATCGATGAGCTTAGATGTAGATCGACTTCTATTGTAGACATTCGATAAAGCATGCCGAAGTCTAAATTAGATCGGGATCCCTAGGTTAGAAATAAGTTAAGATAAGATAACAAGTCATTGACTTAAATACAGATTTGTATTGATTCATGTAGTCAGACTGGATACATGTTTTAATGATTGTTTATGCTTTTATATATGTTTTATATGATTGCATTGATACATTGTTTATACTGGGATATTTATATCTTACCAGATCCGGCTGTTGTCTTGTCTCTATGTGTGCATGACAACAGGTGGGACAGGTTCAGGGTCACAGAGGTGCAGAAAGATTGAGTTAGAGTAGTGATTCCGGACTTGGATAGATAGGTTTTATTACTTAATTGTAGTAGTTGAACCTAGTTTTGAACTAGATGCATGTTATACAGGATTTGTATTAATTACTGGTTTGTATAATAGAATGATTCCATTACCTTCCGCATTTAAAAAAAAAATTTAGACCCTGTTTATTCTAATTGATTAAGTTAGTCCCAATGACGATTAAGAAGATGATTAGCGTCCGGGTCCCCACAACTGATCGGCTATATAGTCAACTAATAAGTTTGACACGTCATCAGTTAGTGCGTATGCAACAACCGATAATTTGTACAAAATTGATATGATCTGTTGGTAGGTGAAAGATTGTTTAGAAGGGGGGGGGGGGGGAGATTTGAATAAACACTTGACAATTTTACCACATTTTCAAATAATGAGTCAGTTTAGTGATAAACTGAAATCATGATTCTTGTTATGTCAATGTCAATCAGTTAACTCAAGAAGTAGGGAAATAAACTGACTGACAGATATAATAAATTGAAATTATGAGACACAAGATTTATTGATGTTCGGAGATTTCAGTCACTCCTACGTCACCCCTTCTATCAAGAAGATAGGAAATTCACTAAAAGACTTTGATCAATACAAGACTTGTACAAACCCTCTTACAGTTTTGGGCTTAACAATTCCAAACTGAAACTCATAGTTTCAATACAGTTTATCAGTTCACAGCTGATCTGAACTCATCAGCACAACAGATCTCTATAAGAACAAAAATCAAAACACTACGTGTTTGTGCTTGTAAGCTTGATGTATACCCTTGAATGCTATGAATGTATATGCTAAGTGTGAGTGACAGAGGAAATATTTACGTATTTTAATACAATGTGTGAGTCGTAGTTCGCATCGTTCTGGGTTATTTGGAGTCTAAATTCTGCCTATTTCTTTTTATTTTATGCATTTCATCACCGCTCACATAAGTCTGTTCATGTGCAGAAAAATGGAGAAAAATCAATTGGAAGAGAAGGCTAGGGACAGAAGATGTCACCGCCCCAGCACGAGTGCCGCAAAAGAAATGAGTGCCAAGCAGAAGACCCTCGCGCTATGGCAGTCAAACTTTACAGCCCCAGCGCGAGAGGCTGAAGGAAAAAGAACAGAAGACCTTGCACTAGGGCGGTCAAGTTTGACCGCCCCAGCGCAAGAGGCTGCGGAAGACACCAGTAGTACAGTAGATCGCGCGCTGGGGCGGGGAAACTTGACTGCCCTAGCACGAATAAAAATAAGAAAGTTTCCTTTTTGGATTTTAATCAATTTGGAAGGTGGATGGCTAAAGAAAAAACCTAGGCACGAAAATCAGACATCATTCAGCAGCCACCACAAGCCTTGGAGAGTATTTTGCGCTTGGAGTTGAAGATTTGAAGATTTCGGGCATCGTTCTTTGCGTTTTTTTCTCAAATATATTATTTCTAGTTTATTTTTATTTTTTAAACATTGTGTATTGATTTCTTCCATGAATTCTAATAGCTAAACTTTACATATTTGTTGGGATTTAAGGGGATCATACCCCGAACTTTGATTTGGTTAATTCCATTGTCGACGTTTACTTTATTCTTGATTATACTACTGTTTGCATTGTGATTATTCAAAGCGTAGCTAACTTTGATAATAGTCTTATATGCGAGTGAGGTCGAGAGAATAGCTTGTGATAGGAACGAGTAGAATAGTTTCGTGGATCTAAAATTACATAGAACATATGAAATTGGATACGCGTCGATAGTCCATAGTTCATTCGGACGAAAACTAGGGGATTTCATAGATCGATATTTGATTCACTATTGATAAATAATTAAAGACATTTAATTACTTCACTGAGTAGAATTTGTTTGGCATAGCTCGAGAGAGTGTGTTCAATTGAATAGGAAAATCATGTCGGAAGCGTAAATCACGATCGAACGAATTGATAAATTAATGAGGGGTAGGTGAAATGAAATTCCCCCAAAATTCATTTCTCACTGAATTTTAATTAACCATTCTAGATATTATATCTCATTATTTAATTACTGAACCTTTTTATTGCATTTTTTATTTGAGCATATTTAGTAATAAACAACCCTTCAAATTTTGTTGCTAAGATTTGATAACTAAAATAATTGTAAAATACAGTTTTCAGTGGAACGATAATCGTACTCTAGTAGATTATACTATTACTTAACATCGTGCACTTGCGATTAATTTTTGAGCATACAAAACCATATTTTTATTAAGGATTCCACAGTGCAAGGCATATATCATTACATTTGCTCCATCTAAGACCATGAAGCTGCGGGCATACATTATTACATTTGCTCAATTCGAGCAGGAGTCTTTATATGAGGCATGGGAGCGTTTCAAAGATCTATCATACGAAGATGTCCTCATCACGAACTGCCACTTGGGTTAGTCGTTCAGACCTTTTACTATGGCTTGCTTACTCCTAATTGTACTATGATAGATGCTGCTGCTTGTGGAAATCTCTTGAGAAGCTGAGGAAGGATACGAGTTATTGGAGGAAATGGCTGCTAGAAGCTATCATCCTCAATTTGAAAGGAACAACTAGAGGAGAAGTACAGGAGTTCACCAGGTAACTGACCTTTCTTTTTACTGCACAACTTGATGTCTTGAACAGGAAATTGGACGGCTTGAATATGGGTGGCATGGCTATGCGTCTTCAAGAGATATTCTGTGATAAGTGTGGAGGTGAACACTTTGTGAAAGACTGTCAAGATGGCAATCCCTTCATGTGCAAGAAGGGGCACCAGTGAATCAAGTGGGAGTCCAAAACGTCCAAGGAATGACCGTATTCGAACACATACAATCTTGGATGGATGCAACATCCCAACTTCTCATGAGGTTGCCAAAACAGTCATGAATCGATCACAAGAGGCAAACATATGGGGAACAACCGATGTTCAGATCTGACCCTCCTAGAGAAAAAAAAGCCAATTTGGAGCACATGATGTCTAAGTTCATCTCTCTCACCGAAACTAGAATCCAAAATCAATATGCGTCGATAAAGGGGCTTGGAGAATCAGAGTTGGATAGTAGTAAATGATAGCAAGCAGAGAGCTGGGACACCTTGCCAAGTAACCAGAGACCAATCCAAAAGAGCAACTGAAGGCCATCGAGTTGAAGAGTGGAAAAATTTTAGAGTCTAGAGGGACAAGAAAAATCAAGAATTGGATGAACCTACTGAGTTAGTCAAAGGTAAGCCTTCTAACTCTGCACCAGCACCCACTGCACAATCTAAATTTGTTATCACTCACCTTTCCTACAACATTAAAAAGGTGAAAATAGATGCGCAATTTGGTAAGTTTTTAGAAGTATTCAATAAATTGCACGTCAATATTCCCTTTGCTGATGCTCTGATGCAAATGCCAAGCTATGCTAAATTTCTGAAGGACATCTTAGCAACAAGAGAACATTGGAGGATCACATGACGGTGAATCTAACTGAAAATTGCTCTGCTTTGGTGCAAACAAGATTCCACTCGAAACTTAATGATCCACGGAGTTTTCTATTCATTACGTGATTGGCGATATTCTTTTTCATAAAGCTTTGTGTGATCTTAGTGCGAGTATTAATCTTATGCTTTTGTCTGTATTCAGGAAACTCGGATTAAGAGAACCTAAGCCAACCAGGATGTCCTTGCAACTAGCAGACATATTGGTCAAATACACATGATGAGTCATAGAGGACGTCCTGGTAAAGGTGGACAAATTCATATTTCCTGCAGATTTTGTAGTACTTGACATGGAGGAAGACATGGAGATGTCCTTAATTCTGGGGGAGACCATTCCTTGCGACTGGCAAGCCTTGATTGATGTTCAAGAAGGTAAGTTGAGATTGAGAGTGGGAGAGAAAGAAATTACTTTTGACTTGTTTAATGCTCTAAGCACACACTGCAACATGGATGACTGTTTAGAATTGATGCTGTTGACCCTCTTGTGTGTAATTTTGTGCAGGACTCTATGAAAGACCCATTGGCATCCACCCTCACAACTGAATTGAAGGAGGATGACTTGGACGAAGAGAAAGCTGAAATAATGGCCAACTTTAATGCCAACATCCATGGAAAAATCCAACAAGGATGAGACTGGAGAATTTGGGAGAGCGAAAAGATTTGACCCCTACAAAGTCAAGCATCGAGGAAATCACCACGCTTGAGCTCAGCCACTGCCTCCGCACCTAAAGTACGTATACCTTGGTGAGATTTACACTTTACCTGTCATTATTTCTTCAGCTTTGACAGATGCCATGGAGGAAAGTTGTTGCAAGTTCTTTAAAGCGCACAAAAATGCATTTGCTTGGAAGGTGGCAGAGATCAAGGGAATAATTCCATCAATTGCATGCACAAAATCTTGATGGAAGAAAAGTAGTCAACCCCTCGTGCAACCTCAAGACGACTCAATCCAAGATGCAGAGGTAGTGAAGGCCGAAACTATTAGCTTCTTGATGCAGGTATTATCTATCAAATTTTCAGATAGTGCATGGGTAAGTCCTGTTCAATGTTGTGCCTCAGAAATGTGGGATTATGGTGATCACTAATGAAAAGAATGAACTGATTCCCACAAGGACTGGTACGGGGTCGGAGAGTATGTATTGACTATAGGAAGTTGAATGATGCCACCTGTAAGGACCACTTTCCCCTTTTCTTATTGCTCAGATGTTGGAGAGACTAGCGGGACGTGAGTTTTACTGTTTTCTATATGGGTATTCGGGGTATATTCAAATCACTATTGCACCTGAGGACCAAGAGAAAACCATTTTCACTTGTCCTTATGGAACATTTGATTATCGTCGTATGCCTTTTAGTCTTTGAAATGCCCCTGCCACATTTCAGCGCTGCATGACTGCTATATTCCATGATATGATTGAAACATTTCTTGAGATATTTATGGATGACTTTTATATCTTTGGCGCAACAGTTTGATGAGTGTTTTGCAGAATCTAAGCTCCGTGTTGGGAAAGTGCGAGGAGACGAACTTGGTGCTTAATTGGGAGAAGTGCGACTTCATGGTACAAGTGGGAATTGTCCTAGGGCACAAGATTTCGGAACAAGGATTGAGGTAGACATTAAAGTAGAAGTCATCAAGATCCTACCATCACCAGCTTCGATAAAGGGAGTTAGAATTTTTCTAGGCCATGCCGGTTTTATATCGGCGTTTATCAAAGATTTTTCTAGAATTGCCAAACCTCTATCTTCTTTATTTATGAAAGATGTCCCTTTGAGTTTAATTTTGACTGCTCTGCAGGCATACGAGGAGTTGAAGGAGCACTTGGTGACGGCTCCTGTCTTGGTGGCACCTGATTGGGATCTACCCTTCGAGGTCATGTGCGATGCCAGCGATACTGTGGTTGGAGCTATCCTTGGCCAAAGGAAGAACAAGGTATTTCACACTATATACTATGCAAGTAAGACTCTAGATAAAGCACAATTAAATTATGCACCACTGAAAAAGAGTACCTCTCAGTAGTATTTGAACTTGACAAATTCCATTCATACCTTGTTCTGTCAAAGGGTGATTGTGTTACTGATCAATCTCCCTTAAATATTTACTCGCCAAGAAAGATGTAAAGCCACGCCTACTTTGGTGGATTTTATGTACAAGAATTTGATTTAGAAATAAAAGATAAGAAGGATGTTGAGAATGTGGTGGCAGATCACTTATCAAGATTAGAACTTATTATTAGTGACTGTGTCAATCATTGCTATTAATGATTGGTTTCCTGATAAGCACCTATTTGAGGTGAAACACTGTCCTTGGTATGCAAATTTCGCTAACTTTCTTGTCACAGGCACACCACCACCAAATCTATCGTTTAACGAACAAAAAATTCTTCTCTGACGTGAAATATTATTTTTGGGAGGAACCATTTTTGTTTAAGATTTGTGCAGATTCCATAATAAGAAGGTGTGTTGCAGAGGAGGAGTTTGTCAAATTCTCAACCATTTCCATGATCGTGAGGTAGGTGGTCATTTTGGACCAACATGGACGATATCTAAGATACTCGAATGTGGCTTCTATTGGCCAATCTATTTAAAGATGCTCGTTCTTATGTGCTTGCCTGTGATAAATGCCAGCAGACAGGTAACATCTCTAACCAGTCATGAAATGCCATTAAAGAATATTCTTGAGTGGGAGGTTTTTGATGTGTGGTGGATAGACTTCATGGGATATTTCCCCTGTTTGTTCTTGAAAAAGTATATTTTGGTGGCGGTTGACTATGTATCTAAGTGGGTAGAGGCAAAAACATATGCCTCTAATGATGCTCAAGTGGTCCTGAAATTTTTAAAGAAAAATATTTTTAACAGATTTGGAACACCACGAGCAATAATTAGTGATGGTGGTACCCATTTTTACCACAAACTTTTGAGCAAATACGGTGTCACACATAAGATCTCGACCCCCTATCACCCTCAGACGAGTGGTCAAGTGGAAGTGTCGAGCCGAGAGATCAAGCGGATTTTGGAAAAAGTGGTAGTGTTAGTCGGAAAGACTAGTCAGTGAGGTTAGATGATGCTATTGGGCATATAGGACTGCTTTCAAAACACCTATAGGCACTACACCATATAAGTTATTGTTTGGTAAAGCATGTCATCTACCCATAGAGTTAGAGCATCGGGCATATTGGGCAACAAAAGCACTAAATTTTAACTTTACTGATGCAGGTGAACAACGTCTGCTTCAATAGGATCAGTTCGAGGAATTCCAGAATCTGGCATATGATCTCGTACTGTCATACAAGGAAAGACAAATAGGGCTCATGACAGGTGAATCATCGAAAGGGAATTCAAGGAAGGCGACAATTTCCTACTCTACAACTCTCGGCTTGCGACTGTTTCTCAGAAAATTGAAGTCACGATGGTCTGGCCCATTCGTGAATTCTAAAGTTTATTCCTCAAGAGCCGTGGAACTGCAAGATGGAAAGGATGGGACATTTACGGTAAATGGCCAGCGACTGAAGCACTACAGGGGTGACACAATTGAGCCATAGCTTGGAATCACCCGGTTCCAAGACAATCCAAACTAAAACTGACCGACAATCAAGATCTGTACTATAAATTGAGAACTACCTCTCTTCCATTTATCTTGCACTTAATTTGATTTGTTATTTTATTATTTGAAAAAAAATGGTTCCGTTGCAAAACCCGAGGCGATTGCTCTAGGGTGGTCAAGTTTTACCATCCCAGCGCGACTCCTTGGCACGATGGGGATAGTGCGCATCACGCTAGGGTGGTAAAACTTGACTGCCCCAGCGCAACACATTTGATTTTCACCAGAACGCAGCCCTCTAGGGAGGCCAAACTTTACCGCCCCCAGCTCGCCGCATTATAAAATCGTCCTCTTACCTTTCCCTTCTCACTCTGCGCGCCCCAAAATTTTTTTCCCCCCACCGAAATCTCTGCAAATTTCGCCCCTCACCTTCAATCTTCCCCTCTCGATTTGCTGGAAACTCGAGTTCCTTCACTCCCACGACACTCAAGCCCCGGTGACCCGTTCTTCCTTCAATTTCTGCAAGAGGTACGTGGATTAGCCTTGGTATCTCTCCACACCCACATTCATACATGGCTCAGAAGAAATTTTAAGGGTAACACATGCCTCTTCTTCCTCCTCGTCTGGTACTAGAGGTAAATTTGTCAATGAGGAAGCCCGAAAATGATACGAGCATGCTAAAATTAATAGGCGCTCCATTCCGGAGCGGGGTTTGATTTATCCTCTAGATCATTATATTGTTGCATGCTATTGAAGAACAGGGATGGGAACCTTTTTGTGCTCCACCTAAGGCCACGGCGATTCCGCTTGTGCGTGAATTCTACGCCAACGCCGTCGAGCGGACTAATGGAGCGGCTATGGTATGGGTAATTTAGTCTCCTTCGACTCAACCACACTAAATGCGTTGTTGGTTACCCCTGTGGTTGATGAGTATGATTTAGAGGCGTTAATCGCCAATCCGAATTTTGAGTTCATTATTCAAACCATATGTTACCCGATGGCTAGGTGGAAGACTCCAAGTTGCTTTTGGAAAAATATTTATTGTTTAGGCCTACGATGTGGTATGCGTTTCTCTCTAACGATTGATGCCAGTGTCACATACCAGTGACGTTCAGAAAGACCACACCATCCTTGTCTACGCACTGATGGAGGGCATTCCACTAGTGTTGGCCCGACTGATCTTTTCTCAGATAATCATTTCATACATAGCTCGAGCATCGCCTTATTATTTCCTACCATTATTACCGAGCTGCGTGTGCGAGCCGGGGTATTGCCAATGTAGAGGACGAATGGTTACAACCAATGAAGCCCATTGAAGACTCGTGCATGAAGACGAAGAGAGGCAAGCGTGCTATCGACTTCCCAGAGGTACCCGAGGAGGAGGCAGCCGCCTACCACCCACCACTACCCCCACATCCCCTGCCGACGGTCCATTATTGATAAGGTTGACGAGTTGTGTGCATTTGTAGTCCATCAAGATCAGTATAACACTGTCAACAATACACACATGGCATCGATGGAGTCTCTGGTACGCGGGATGGCATCGCACATGGGCCTTGACACCACCACTTACCTACCACCACCGGAATTCCCACCTTATTCCCTTTCCTGTATGCTTATCCACAGGTCGACGATCCGGAGCTTGGCGTGGTGCCACCTGAGGACGAGGACGATGAGCTGTGATCAGGGGAGTTCACTGTTTTCCCTTCTTTTATTTTATTTTATTTTCTACTGCATTCTATATTTGGTTCTTATTGTTGTTTCCTTCTGTCATCTATTTTGCATTCGTGTCCTTGTTCTGCATTCATATGTTTGTTTATGTGTTTCAGTTTTTTTTCTTTTGTGCCATGAGGACATGGAACACTCTTAGTATGAGGGGGTCATTTAGTTTGTGTCTTTTATGTGTGTCAGTTGATGGTTGAAACAAGTGAGTTGGTAGCCAATGATGATTTTAGGTTAGATGAACTACATGTTGCTTAGCCTTGTCGCTCATTATGAATCCCTAGGCGAATGGTGAATTTGTATATGCACACATCGTGGGTTTTGGCAGTAATGTCAATGACAGTTGAGTTTAAAAATCTGTGAGGAAACTTGAAAAACATGAGATGCGAGTCGAACTTGAATGGATTTCTGTTGACAGTCGTTACTAGCCAGTGGCATACACTCGAGTAGAAAACTTTAATCCCCCTAGAATAATCTTCGTCCCAATCGTGCATCGAACCTCAAAAGTCACCCCTAGGCCGAAAAAATAAACAGACCCTCTATTCAAATCCCTGGGAGTATACATGAAAAACATTATGCACTTGCAAAAAAAAAAAAAAGAATTAGAATGTGAAGGAAAAAAAAAGGGAATGTAAGGTGTAGGGGAGCCAAAAAGGGATGAAATCCTATCCCGAGACTAAAAAAGATGGAGATGTAAGGCGTTGAGGAATGTCAGCTAAAAATGCTGACAAGTGCATAATGAAAATGATCAGTGTACTCCCCATATTTTTGAACCGGTTGAAACATTTATGGATATTGACTCCTTAATTCTTGTTGGACAACTATGAAATTCTGCCGCTGTGTGTTTACTGGTTGGTCACTAATAGAAAAAGAACTCTGGATAGAGAAACTTGCGTTGAATTGTTTGATTTGATGATTTGCATGATTCGCGAATGAAACTATCTGCAGCACGAGCTGGTGAAAGCCACAGCACACACACGGGCAAATTTTCTAGTCAAATCAAAATGCTATAAGATGCTTTAAAAAGGGGGTGTTAATAGATGCGGTGAGTTGACTAATTGGTTGTATTTCAAAAACCCGCCGAGGCATGAGATTTCAGTTTACTGTTTTGCCATCAGTTTAGTTGTTTTTAGTACTTTCACTTTGTGGTTTGGTTCATTTTTGTTTGTGGTCTGTACCTTTTTTACTTGAGGGCAAGCAAAAGATTAGTATGAGGGGGTTAATAGAGGTAATATTTGTGTGTTTTAATACATTGTGAGAGTCGTAGTTCGCATCGTTCTGGGTTATTTGGAGTCTACGCTCTGCTATTTCTTCTTTTTTTATTGCATTTGATCCCTGCTCACTTAAGTCTATTCAACTATAGAAAAATGGAGAAAAATCCAATTGGAAGAGAAGGCTGGGGACAAAAGATGTCGAACTTGACCGCCGCAACACGAGTGCCGCAAAAGAAATGAGTGCCAAGCAGAATACCTCGCGCTAGGGAGGCCAATCTTTACTGCCCCAAGTTCGAGAGGCTGAAGGAAAAAGAACAGAAGACCTCCAAACTTGACCACCCAGCGCGAGAGGCTGCGGAAGACACCAATAGTACAGTAGATCGCATAGCTGGGGCGGGGAAACTTGATCGCCCTAGCGCGAATCAAAATAAAAAGTTTCATATTTTGATTTTATTCAATTTGGAAGGTGGATAGCTAAAGAAAAAAACATAGGGACGAAAATCAGACATCATTCAGCTGCCACCACAAGCCTTGAAGAGGATTTTGCGCTTGGAGTTGAAGATTCGAAGATTTCCGACCATTGTTCTTCGCGTTTTTTGTCAACTATAGTATTTCTATTATATTTTTTATCTTTTAAACGTTGTTGTCTTTATTTCTACCATGAATTCTAGTAGCTAAACCTTACATATTTGTTGGGATTTAAGGGGATCCTACCCCGAACTTTGATTTGGTTAATTCCATTGTCGAAGTTGATTTATTCTTGATTATTCTACTGTTTTGCATTGTGATTATTAAAGCGTAGCTAACTTTGATAATAGTCTTATATTGCGAGTGAGTTCGAGAGAATAGCTTGTGATAGAACAAGAAGAATAGTTCGTGGATCTACAATTTACATAGACATATGAAATGGATACGCACCGATAGTCATAGTTCATTCGGACGAAAACTAGGGGATTTCATAGATCGATATGTGATTCACTCTTGATAAATAATTAAAGACATTTAATTACTTCACTAAGTAGAATTTGTTTGGCATAGCTCGAGAGAGTGTGTTCAATTGAATAGGAAATCTTGTCGGAAGCGTAAATCACTATCGAACGAATTGATAAATTAATGAGGGGTAGGTGAAGTGAAATTCCCAACAAATTCATTTCTCACTGAGGGGTAGGTGAACTGAGATTCCCAACAAATTCATTTCTCACTGAATTTTAATTAACCATTCTAGATATTATATCTCGTTATTAATTCCTGAACATTTTTATTTGCATTTTTTATTTGAGCATAGTAGTAATAAACGACCCTTCAAATTTCGTTGCTAAAGATTTGATAACTGAAAATAATAATTGTAAAATACAGTTTTCAGTGGAACGATACTCGTACTCTAGTACATTATACTATTACATGCCATCATACCCTTGCGATTAATTTTTGAGTATACTTAACCATATTTTTGTTAAGGATTCCACGGTGCAAGTTTTGCTCGATCGGTGAGATTTTGAAATATTTTGAATTTCAACAGAAAGCTTGTGAGGAGATTTCAGCAGAATAACAACTTTGTAGTTTTGTTCGTTATTTTTTCTCAGCTGCTCTTCTCGGCTATTTAGAGGCTTTGCCTCCAACGGTAACAATGAATACGTTTGATTGCAGTAATTAAATGTAGTTGGCATACTTACATGTTAAAAATAGGAATTTCTTTTAGAATGCATAAATAATTATTTTCAAGGGTTATTCGAGCCCTGACCGAGGAACGGAGACCGGGATAGTAAAGGAAAAATATTTTTAATATATGACTAAAATAAGGACTTTTTGGAAGCTTGTTTAATATTTTCGAGAACTTTCCTAAACGAGATATTTTTCCTACGTACTAATGGGCCTATCATATTAGGATTATTGGGCCTATATTTCTACCTAAGTATTTATATCATAAGCCTAGACTCCCAAGCCCATTTTTCTCCTAAAATCTAACGTTTAAACAAAAAACTAGGGCTCTCTTTCCTGGCAGCAGCAGCACACACACTCATGTCCAAAGGCACTCTTACGCTGATATTTAAGGCAAAAATCACAGCAAAGGGTTCCCCGTCCCTCCGTCAACAATCTTTCGTGTCTAGACTCGAATATTCGTGCGTAAATCACGCAAAGCACGCCTTATACCTTCAATTTCTCATCATTCAAGCCATAGTATGTGTGAATATATATTCTTGTATGAAAAATCTGATATCATGATATTACTTTCGTTTTTGTGGTTTATGCATGGAAGAACTTGGATTTCTTGATATATATGTAACGTCCCGAAAATTTGAAGGTTCACGTGAACCACATGCATGTGAGTTATCAAATTTCTCATGCATTTTAATTAAATTGTTTTAATTGCATGAATTGATTATGGTAGGTATGTTTACATGTTTAAAATATTGTTTTATTTTAGAATGCATAAAACTGTATTTTTAAAGGTTATTCGAGATGCGATCGAGGAATGGAGACCAAGGGCTGAAAAAAGGAAAATATTTTTATTAAATAGTTATTTTTACTTGTTTAATGTGTGTTGTATTTTAAATAGAATTTTCGAATATGAGGTGTTTTGAGGTTATTTTATACGCCGAGACACATTTTTAAACGATATTCGATTTTCGACAAAAATATGAACTTTTCAATAACTCGACTATTATTTTCACAAATATTCCCAGAAAAAATATTTTAAATATGTACAAATGGGATTCATGTACCTATTATACTGGACTAATGAGCTCAAGCTTTCACACATGTTTAATTAACAAAAAATACCCCAAAACCTCATAATAAACGCCTCTCCCCTCACACACACACAAGGACTCTCCCCATTAGAATTCAACACACACCACACGTGATTTTGAGGAGGAAACACACTCCTTTGAGAGAAAAGCAATCATGGGTTCCGTTCGTCGTCGTTCTTCGCATCTCAACTTAATTGTCGTGTGTAGTACGCCATAATCTTCTTTCTAACATCTTTCACACCATAATACATGATTGAAGCATGTTTGCATGAAAAATATGTTAGACTTTGCATTAATTTCGTTTTTGTGACATAGCATGTCTATAATTCAAGTTTTTGTGATCCAAACCGTGTTGTATTGTTTCTTGAGGGGATGCTACCTTAGGGACACTAAAAAAGGATGAGTTTAGAAAGGTTTGAGGGCCTAGATAAGTTGACACAGGGGCTGGGCATTAGGGGTTAATCGTTGCACAAAAATAAGGGTCCTTGCATGGTTAGGGTTTGCGGCTAGGACTCCTTTAAGGCCATGGCTTCGAGCAGCTATTAAGGCATGACCAGGAGACCTAAAGGGGATGTAGGAGGGTTCAAGGGAGGCTGCACTATGATAGGTTAGAAGGTCTAGGTGATCGCGTTTGCTTAGGGGCCGCGCTTGGTTGGGAAGTTGCAGTTTTGAGGGGCTGGGCTTCTAGGTTATTTAGGCACGGGTCCAGCTGCTTGATATGGAGTTGGTATAAGTCGTAGGAGGGTCGAACAGGGCCTGGACCAAGCGGATAGGGGCTGGAACCGAAATATGAGGAGTTAGAGTCCTATTAGGACTAGGACACCTATGCATAAAACCAGCAGATGTAGCGACATGCTCCAAGGACTTTGTGGGCTTGAATTGAGTTCAATAAGGCTTAGTTATGTGTTAGGAAGCTTTGGTTAAATTTTGGTTAAGTTTCGAGTCTATAAAAGTCAAAACCGGGAGGTACGTCTAAGTTTAAAAACGATTTGGGAAATTAAACAACGAGCATAAGTTTACGTGTAAGGAATAATTATGGGTGTATTTTAATGTTACTTATTAAGTTCGGAATGATTCGGGTCGTCGTGTAGAGGTCTATGGAAGAATACAAAAAGTTATGCTTCTAGAGGTAAAACGGTAATTTTACACATGAAAAATGTTAGTCGTCATGGTAGTGCCCTGAATGCTGTAAAATATGTTAATATGTTATTTTTAAATGTTTATGGAATTTTATAATGAAACGATAATTCTAAAAGATATGTTGCATGTTTGGTTTAAAAGAAAAAATGATTTTTATATATATTCTTGAATTTTTATAAAAGATGAAAATACGAAAAATTGAAGGAGGTGAAGTAATTTTGACTAATACGATGATTGTGATGATACGGTGATTATGATGATATGATGATATGTAAGGCCAAGTTCAGTTGATGGGTGAGAGTGTCGCTGATGTCCCCGCCGCCCAGTACTACGGTTACACGTAGATGGATCCATCGACCCTCAACAGATACAATATTCAAAATTAACGATACAAATTCAATAAAAAGAAAATGTATACGTATATAATGAAAAGGAAAATGTTTATGATGAACGGAAAAATGTTTATGTTTATGCGTATTCATGAAAATCTATTTTAAGTAAAAGTAATTTCACTGTTGCATGTTATTGTATATGTATTAATTGCTATTACGGTTATGGTTTGTTGAGTCAATAGATTCACTAGGTATGATCGATGCAGGTGAGCATGATGTTGATGATAATGAGGGACTTGATGGTTGATCTTGTTGGACTGAAGGTGCACACAACCCGAGGAACATCGCTAGTTTTCCGCATTTATGTTTAAGTTTATGATAGATATTTTTACAACTTTTATATGTCATGGAGTGGTTTTTGAGAGGATGTTAAAGATAATGTTAATTTTGAAATAATGCTAGTTTAGGTTGGTTGATGATTTATGATTTTATGCTTTAAATTACTTACTTTTGGATTTTCAAATAATATTTGGTTGGTTTATTTTAAAATGGTGTCAAAAATGTTATATATTTATATATGCATATATTCGACCGAGAGTAGTATAGAAAAGAAAAGAAAAATTCTAGTACTTTTTAAGAAAAACGAGTGGTGGACGTTTCAAATAACTGAAGTTCTTAATGTTGCATTTGGGGCTGACAGGTTAGGGATGGTATGGACATGATTTGAGGGCTGTCAAGGAGTCCTAGATGGGTTGGACAGGTCTGGAAAATAGTAGAGAAAGAGCTGAACAAAATTATGGGAATTTCATTGGTTAGGTTCATCCTTGGTCCTTCGAGGGTTCAGGATATGTGCAGCAGTTGGGTTGCGTCCAGAAGACCTAGGAGGGTTGTGTCGTGGTCCTAGACGGGTGGAGTCGTGTCTGGTTCGTGGGCAAGGGCTGGAGCGAAGCAACATGGTCACGCGATCACCTTATGCACACAATTTGGGAGTTTTGTGCATGGTTCGGTGCAGGGACTATATGCAAGTCTTAGGCTAAGTCATGATGGTCCAGAGGGATCTTGGGGTGGTCTAGTCATAGGCTGGTTGGGGCTGGTCCAACCAGATGGGTGGAAAATAAGGGCCAAGGGTCTCCTGAGTTCCAGAGGTTGCAGCAGGTTTACAGATGGTTATTAGGGTCTGGACCGAAGCTAGGTTGGTGCGTAATAGGCTGGTCGAGTCTTGGTTCAAGTTAGGAAAATATTTGTTCAGTTTCAGGTTGATTCGAGTTAAAACCGAGAGTACTCCCGTTTAAGTTTTAAAACGAATTATGAAACTTAATCGATGGGCTTAAGTTCACATCTAAGAAATGATTCCCTATATGTTTTAAAGGTGTTATGGTAAGTTTGGATGGGTTCAGAGTCGAAGTTTTAATTTCTAGCGGTAAAATGAGAAAGTCAGGCTTTCAGCGGAAAACGTGTCATTTGCACCTAAAAAATGTTAGGAGTCCTGACAGTGTCCTAATAACTATAATAAATGCTACAAATGTTTATTTTGAAAGGTCATGGAATTTTTTTGATGAAAAACTATAAATGCTGGACGACTGTATTGCATGCTTGGTTTTAAAAAAGAATTATATTTATGCATTTATTTTATAAAGTGATGGACATGATGAAAATGTCTTGAAGGAAGTGATTTGACATGGCAAGGAAATGGAGATTCATGAGGGACAAAGTCCCAATGGAACATGTTTACGAGACAAAGCCCCAAGGGAACCCAACACCAGATTTCTGTAGGCCACGACCTAGAAACGAAAAGTGGTTGTTAGTGTCATTGCCAACTATAGGCCAAGGCACAGAACAGAAAAGTGGTTACTGTTGCCCTGCCGCTTGGTACCATGGATACATCTGAGATTGATCAATCAACCAAAGATGAAAGGATGTCACAATTAATGAACTGATTTCACCCATAAAGGAAATGTATATGTATAAAGATGAAAAGAAATGTTTAGGTTTATGCAAATGTTCATGCTAAAGTTATTTTATTAAAAGTAATTTTCACTGTTGCATGTGAATATATACGTATTCCTTGTTATTATGGTCAAGGCATGTTGAGTCATTAGAATCATTAGGTGTGAATGATACATGTGAGGATATTTCTGTTGAGACAGGATGACTTGATTATTGAACTGGCTGGACTGATGGTGTACTGAAACCCGTGGACATTGCTAATTTCCGCACATCTGATGATTAAACAGTACTTCAAATATTTTTACAACTTTTATGCGAAGGAGTGGTTTTTGAGCGGATTTAATACGTTCATGTTATTTTTGAAAAAAATGCTAGTTTTAAGTTTGATTAAATGGTTAAGTTTTTTATGATTTTCACTGTATTTATGAATTTTAAGTAATTAGATGGTTGGATTATTTTAACGGTTAGTAAAGTATTATTTTTTAAGACCGAAGCCTTTCTTAAAAAGTTTCCAATCCTATTTAAAAGCAATGAAAAAATCAGAGACATTTCATTTCTTATACTTAAATTGTTTATCCTTGATGCTAGTGATGCAAACAACACTTATTTCATCAACCCAGAGAGGGCGGAAGGACTTCAAAAGATTCCATGTCGTAGGATTTTGAAATTCACTAAGCCAATTAATAAACAAGTTAATTACATATTTAAGTGGATAGATTTCAAATCCATGTATTTTAAAAATGTCCAAACGAATATGGTGGATTCAAACAATGGATTTGAAATGCTTTTATTTAGTTTATTTCCATCCAAATGTCTTCGAGTGGTTATTTCAGGAGGCTCTTTATGCATGCTGAAATACCTGTACTATTAACTTAATACTACTCTACCACAAGCATGGCATTTCGTGTTGCCTCGATTATTTCTCAATTTGTATCAAATTATAGATTAGTTCCATAAGTTTTGAATATATTTTTGAGTTGTGCTTCTTTGTTCGTATTATATTTATTAGTTTTAGAATTGTAAAGAATTTGAGTAAAATGAAATCTTCATAACCGCAATGTGGGAAAACTTACAAAGCATGGTTCTTGACTCGTATTTATACTAGTATGGACAAAAACGTAAGTATATGTGTAAAAACGTATTTCTACTAAAGCTACTATAAAAGTCCACTTCTAATACTCCCCCTCAAGATGGAGAATGTATATTTTGAATTCCCATCTTGATTAGCAAGTCCCGAAGTCTTCCTGGAAGAAGAGATTTAGTGAGAATGTCAGCCAATTGCAAATAGGAGGCAATATAGAAAACCTTGATGATTCCAGCATGTATTCGTTCACGTACAACATGACAATCGATCTCTGAACAAGGGCACTGGATCAACAACATGCTTTGATCGTTCGTGAAAGACTGGATTTGAAGCAATGTGAATAGCTGATTGACTATCACTGAACAAGGCCACTTGATCAACAACATGAACTTGTAAATCCTTTAATAAGCATAGTATCCAGACCACATCACAAGTACCGTTTGCCATGGACCTATATTCCGCTTCAGCTGAAGATTTAGACACTGTGTGCTGTTTCTTTGACTTCCAAGATATGATGGAATCTCCAAGAAGCACACAAAAACCCGAGACTGATCTGCGAGTATCCGGGCAAGCTGCCCAATCATAGTCTGTGAATAAGCTCAATTTAAGAGCAAATGATGAACTATAAAACAACCCTTGACCAGTTGATCCTTTGACATACTTGAGCACAGAGTAAACAGCTTGCAAATGTTTATCTCGTGGAGCAGATACATACTGACTAAGCTTGTTAACAGAATAAGCCAAATCAGTGCGAGTGACTGTAAGGTATAAGAGTTTACCTACCAACTTGCGATACAAAGAGGAGTCAGGGAGTAATTCACCATCATCATGTGTAAGTTTGAGATTAACATCCATAGGTGACGTTCGTGGCTTGCACCCATGAAGACCAGTTTCAGTGAGCAATTGCAAAGCATAGTGGCGTTGGCAGATATAAATGCCACGCTTTGATCTCGCAACTTCAATTACAAGGAAATATTTTAGATCACCTAAATCTTTCAACTTAAACTGGTCATTAAGAGATACCTTTAAGGCCTTAGCCTCTACCTCATCATTTGTGGCTATAACCACGTCATCTACGTAAACAAGCAACGCTACGAATGCATCTTTATTAGTTCGAGTGAACAGAGAGTGGTCAGCATGTGATTGCACGAAGCCAATACGCCTCAAAGTTGAGGAGAACTTTGTATACCATTGTCGCAATGCTTGTTTAAGGCCGTATAAGTACTTACGCAATTTGCATACAGCACTTGAAGGTAGTAAAGACTCCCCCTTGATCTGATAACCCGGAGGTAGAGACATATATACCTCCTCCGAAAGATCACCATGCAAGAAGGCATTGTTCACATCCAATTGCATCAAGTGCTAGCCACGTATAGCAGCCACAGCTAACAAACTCCGAACAGTATCAAGTTTGGTAACAGAGGAAAATGTCTCAAAGTAGTCAATCCCTTCTTGTTGAGTATATCATTTGGCCACCAAGCGGGCTTTATAGCGTTCTAGAGTTCCATCAGCCAAGAATTTTGCTTTTTACCCATTTTCAACCCACAACACTTTTCCCCGGTGGCAAAGAAATAATGGTCCAAGTCTCATTGTGTTCCAATGCTTGCAATTCATCCAACATGGCTTGACGTCACTCTGGAGAAACAACATCTTGAGAAAATGACTGCGGTTCAATAATTGTGGAGACATTATTGACAAATGTTATATAGGAAGGAGATAATCTCTGATTATTAAGCACATTCTTCAATGGATGGATAGTAGAGGAATGGATGGGAGAATTAACAGTAAAACAATGATAGTCTCGTAGATGAGATGGTTGAACTGAATGTCTACCATATCGAGTGGAGGGGAGGTGTTCACCGTGACTAGACGAGGAGATTGGTTGAAACTGAGTTTGTAAACACTATCACAAAAGAAGTCATTATCATTGGGCACATGTTGACTCTCAAAGGGAAACACACTCTCATGAAAAATGACATCACAAGATATGTATATTTCGTTTGTTTCAAGATTAAGAAGTTTATAAGCCTTATAGCCAGATGGATAACCAAGAAAGACTGATTTTATGGCTCGAGGAGAGAACTTGGTGCGTTGGCTTGGCAATGTGGATCCATAACACAAACAACCGAAGGATTTGAGGTGTGTGTAATTTGGAAGTTTACAGTACAACAACTCAAATGGAGATTTATCATTCAAACGTGTAGAAGGAGTTCTATTTATGAGGTAAGCTGCGGTAGTGACACAGTCAGTCCAATAAGACAAAGGGATGTGATATTGAAACATCAAGGCTCGTGCAACATTCAAAAGATGTTGATGTTTCCGTTCAACAACAGAATTTTGTTGGGGAAGTTCGACACAAGATTTATAGGAGATTATACCTTCTGATATGAAGAACTCAGCAAAATTGAATTCAAGGGCATTATCTGATCGTACTGCCTTAATCTTGGTTCCAAATTGAGTGGAAACCAGCTTGCAAAAGTCAGGGAATATGGTTAGCACATCATATTTTCTTTTCAATAAATGAACCCAAGTGAAACGTGAATGATCATCAACAATAGTAAGGAAATACTATATCCTTCGACACGTAATGGATAGAAAGGACCCCATATGTCAATGTGGATTAGATCAGAAGAAGCATCACAAATAGAATTATTTGAAAGGAATAATAGTCTCTTTTTTTGGATATATGACAAATGGAACAATCAAACAATTCATCATGTTTTATTGAATCAATACTTGTATTTGTTCCAATTATAGAGAGTCTAGTAGGGGAAGGGTGGCCCATACGATAATGCCATAACTTGTATTGAGTAAAAGAGACATTACAGACATTTGGAGATACACTTGAGGTATCTAGAACATATACGTTGCCAACTCGTTCACCCGTCCCAATCATCATGTCCTTGGTGAGAACCTGAATATGACAAAAATCAGAAGAAAAGGACATAGAACAATGCATACTTTTGGTTAATGCACTGATGGATATGAGATTAAAATGAAAGGTAGGAACACATAAAACATCCTCAAGTATGAAATCAGTGGACAGATGGACTGATCCTATATGTGTTGCTAGTGTATGGGAGCTGTCTGGAAGAGTGACTTTAGAAGAAACAGGTGTCGAGGTGTGATATATGGATAATGAGCAACAAATATGATGAGTGGCACCGATGTCTAACACCCAATGTGTCTGAATGTTAGAAAGAGTAGTAAGACATGAAGGAAATGTACCACTGAAGCAAGAAACTGAAGCATCACAATTCTCATGTTGCTTTAAATCTGAAGGAGGGCCACAACCAAGTTGGAGTTGAGAGATCAAGAATGCAATGAGCTGTTTACAATGATCTGGACTCAAAGTATCTCCAGCACGATTCACATTCGTCTCAGGAATTTGAAGACATGTTGTACCCCGAACTTGATTAACATGCATCTTAGTGTCAACCTGTTTGATCTTGTGCCTTGGATGCCCCGGAGAATATCCATGTAACTTATAGCATTTATCCATAGTATAACCTAGAATGTTATAGTGGGAGTAAATAGGTCTATTATAAATTTTGTTACCTCGACTATCCTTGCCCCCGAAAGTGCCTTTAACAGCAGCAATGGGAGGTGAATGGAAAGGTGCAGAGGATTTGGGGAAACTTGTCATATCAGTGTGAATGGAGCGTTGTCTCTCCTCTTGCATGATTAATGAAAAAATCTTCGAGACGACAGGTAACGGATCCATCATGAGAATTTGAGTTCGATTTTGAGCATAGGACTCATTCAATCCCATCAGAAACTGCATGTTGCACTCCTGGTTATGGTAATTGATCCAATCCTTCATAGCGCCACATTTACACACCGAAACTGGTTGAAATTCTTTTAGTTCATCCCAAAGTATTCTCATTCGCGTGTAGTACGTGCTAACATCCAGATAACCTTGTTGAAATCCACTTAGTAATTTCTTTATTTTAAAGATGCGAGGAGCATTGCTCTGTTGAAACCGATCGCGTAGATCTAACCAAATTTCAAGCGCCGTCGGGAAATACAGCAAGCTATCAGCAATTTCACGATTAACCGAGTTCAGAATCCATGAAATTACCATACTATTGCATCGCAACCAGGATCCATACTGAAGATCTTCATTTGGAGGTCGCGAGAAGCTACCATTGACAAATCCAAGCTTATTTTTGGCTGTCAAAGCCATTGACATAGCACGCATCCAGGTATTATAATTTGTACCTGTGAGGGCATGAGACACCAGATTCAATCCTGGATGATCACCATTTTTCAAATAGAATGGGCTGCTTGAATCATCGATTGATGTTCGAACAACAGTCTGATTATTCGAAGCTTTACCGCCTTTGGCCATAGAAGATTTTGGAGCGGATTAGAGCTCTGATACCATTTCAGAATTGTAAAGAATTTGAGTAAAATGAAATCTTCATAACCGCAATGCGGGAAAACTTACAAAGCATGGTTCTTGACTCGTATTTATACTAGTATGGACAAAAACGTAAGTATATGTGTAAAAACGTGTTTCTACTAAAGCTACTATAAAAGTCCACTTCTAATAATTAGTTTTACATAAAAATTGAAGGGGGAATATCAGATGAGATGTCACTTAACAGAGCTTTAATAGGTTCTTTACTTTACCTAACTGCTAGCCGTCCTGATATCATGTTTGCTATCTGCATGTGTGCAAGATTTCAAGCAAATCCTAAACAATCGTATTTTTCAGCTGCCAAATGCATATTGAAATATCTTAAAGGCTCACAAAATGTGGGTTTATAATATGCTAAGGACTCATATTTCAAATTAGTTGGCTATTCAGATGCAGATTATGTAAGATGTAAACTTGATTAAAAAAACACTAGTGGATCATGTCAGTCTCTGGGAGAAAGATTGATTTCCTGGTTCAGGAAGAAGTAAACATCCATAGCAATTTCCACAACTAAAGCAGAATATCTAGCTGCTGGAATCTGCTACACCCAACTGCTCTGGGTTCAGCAACATCTGAAAAATTATGGAGTCATCGTAGAAGAATCACCAATATTTTGTGATAACAGTAACACAATTGCGATTACATACAATCCAGTTCTTCACTCCAGGATAAAGCATATCGATGTCAGACATCACTTCATCAGAAGTCACGCTCTCAAGAATGAGAGCAGGCTAGAATACATTTCAACTGAACAAGAGGCAGTTGACATATTCACCAAGACACTACCCGAGACTAAGTTTTCTTCTTAATGACATATTCTTGGTTTAATTGATTTATTTTAGTTTTTTAACACTTTAATATGATGATTCATTGCCAAGATTAAGTTCAAGAAAAAATAAATCATTAAAGGGAAAACAACATTGAACAAAATAACATTTTTATTGATATAGTTGAACTTGTTCAATATAAATTTCCCTATCTACTGCTTCCTTCCATGTAATGCCCAAGAAATGTCATAGAATTAATCAGATAAGATTAATGTAATGTCCCAAGACTTGTGGAATTGATCAGATAAGATTATGGGAGGTTGCACGGACCAAAAATATAATTCTTAGAAGTTTGCACAACCGCACCCGCGGTGCTAGCACGACCGCCCCCGCGGTGCGTGTGCAGAAAATGTAGTGCAAAACCGTAGCTACACCGCACCCGCGGTATTAGACGGAGCGCACCCGCGCTGATGACACCGCACCCGCGGTCTTGTAGGAAGCGCACCCGCGGTCTGAGCTGCCGAGAAAGTAAGGATAGACATTGCATGGAGCGCACCCGCGGTGCATATATGATCGCACCCGCGGTGCAACGTGCTCCACAAAGAAGCGTGCCACGTTTTCCTTTATGCATGTAGTATATATAGAGGTGATGGAACGTTTATTCTTCAGAAAATGCAGAAATGTGGCGGAATCTTGGAAGAAAATCCTTACGCCTTTTTGATTTGCGATTGTGGAAGATCTGTCTATCAGAATTCAAATCCGACTTCAGTTTTGAGCTCCTCTCGACACGAACTACACAAGGACGTAAGTTTCATTACGTTTTGCGATGTTTTGAAATTAGGATGTTGTCAGAACTGAATATGATTCAGATATGGTGTTTCTGCTGTAGTGATCATTGTATAATCGAAGACATATTGAAGAATAGATTGGTTATACAATTGTTATGATTTTCAGAAGATATTGATTGAGATTAAACACTAGATTTGTATTGTTCTTGATTGAAGAATAGAGAGATGATTAGTCTTGTATGTCTGGATAGATTATTCAGTAGATATGTGAAGTCAGATCGAAGAAAGAATACCGTATGTCTGTGTTTTGTATTTCAGCATCTCTGAAGATGTATTTGTTAGATATTCATATGCTGGAAACAGATTGATCAGATTCAGATATGATTTCGATTAGATCGTGATATTATTGATATGACTCAGATTGTATCTTGTTCAGACATTGATCAGATTGTATACTGAATTGAGTATTGATCAGAACAGATTGTGAATTCAGTTACACATTGATACAGTGTATTTATATTGTCATTTCAGATCGGATATGGACAGACTGGACTTCAAGACTTCGTCTTCCTCAGACGGGGACGAGAAAGCTATAATTCATGTGATATTCGGGAAGAAACAACTCAATTGAGATCACCATTTGAGTTGCCCAATAAATCACATACTATATTCTTGTTTATAGATTTGTTTATAGAACTTGTATGCAAATCTTGCTATGCTTTGTGTACAGATCATGTTGCATTGCATTGGAATGATTATGCTTGTTTACAGATTGTGTATTCATGCATTAAGATAGGGCAGTCTGGAGATCAGGCAGACTACTAGATGTTCGGCGATATCTCAGCTTAGGGGAAGATCACCGCCCCTTTGTAGACGTGGATACAGATCAGGCCGAAGTCTAGGAATAAGACGGTCAGCACCTCGATTGGGAGGGTAGGTGACAGACAGTGCCGTCTTATTCACAACGGGATCCCTAGAGTTACAGATCGAGTCGAGTCTAGACATGCTTTGATTAGGACTTCATGTTCATATGGATGTGGCTCCTAGATCATGGGACCTATCGTTATTGCTTTCAGTTGTGTTAGCATGTTTTATGATTTAGATTATTTATATGCTTGTTTATCTGATTTGAGCTGCATGCTTAATTTCATAGATTATGAAATATATTATGTTTATACATAATCGCATGTTTTATGAATTAGTTTGTTTATATACATGCTTACCATGTTTTATACTAAGATTTATTGTCACCGGAGTTATCCGGCTGTTGTCGTGTTTTGTATGTGTGCATGACAACAGGTGGGGCTGGATCAGGGTCGAGAAGATGACGAGAGAAGACGAGTTTAGCGTGGCGATTCCGGACTTACAGTAGATTGGATTTTACTACTTGAACTTCAGTAGTTGAACCTTAGATTAATTAAAAAGACTGTTGTACATTATTGTATCTTTATACTGAAATGTAGTTTTATACAGATATGTATATCATGTAGATGCCATTACCTTCCGCACTTTATTTTAAAAAGAAAAAAATTTTAGACCCTGTTTATCAGAACTGATAATTAAATCCCAACGATGATTACGAGGATGATTAGCGTCCGAGTCCCCACAACAGGTGGTATTAGAGCGATAGATCCCTTAGTGATAGATCCTTTAGATTGAGATAGTCAGAACTGATAGATCCTTTAGACTGAGATAGAAGAGAATGTGCGGGGTAGATGAATTTTCTTTCCTTGCATGTGTGTGCTAGCATGAGATTGATTTAATGTTGATTGACATTATGTGCTAGCATGAGACTATGTGTTACTGCTTTAAGATACATGTTTACCTGATTATGTGATTGGAATTGGTATTATGTATTCTTAAGTATGAATCAGATCAGATTCATGATCAGCAGTAAGATGATCATAATCAGAGAAGGATTGGTACAGATTTGTAGTGCGAGATTACTAATGTGTTTGGTAATCAGATGTACCGCCCAGAAGAATTCCAAAAAGAGGCAGTACTTCATATGATCAGACAGGTAGGTCAGAACCTCAGATAGACGTGTCAGAAATTCAGATGGAAACACAGTTACAGAGGTTCCAGTCGTTTCAGCCGCCGGTTCTGAAGGGAAATGAGACGTCAGCAGATTGTGAAAAGTGGCTTGAAGAAATAGAAATGTTATTTGAATTCCTAGATTTCACAGATGGGTGTAGAATTAGGCTTATTGAGAACCAGTTGCACGAAGCTGCCAGAAGATGGTGGTTACTCACCAAAGGAGCTTTAGAGCAGAGTCGTTCAGTGATTTCATGGAAGATTTTTAAGGTTGAGTTCTACCAAAGATTCTTCCCCGTGTCATATAGGGAGGACAGAAGTGCAGAATTTGCAAACCTACAACAGGGTCAGATGAGTATTGATGAATACTTAGCACAGTTCTTCACCTTGTTACGTTTTGCCCCTCTTATGGCTAGAATTGATCATGCTATATCTAGTCAGTTCATTCAGGGATTAAATCCAGAAATACGTACATTGGTGAATGTGAAGCAATCGAGTAGTTTTGCTGATACCTTGAATAGGGCCAAAAGAGCATAAACGGTTCTGATAGGACAACAGGGAGTCTCGTATGATCTTCCAACATCAAATCCACAGCAACTGCCTTCTAGAGTTGAGATTGGCAGCAGCAGTGATAGGAGGAAAGAACCATTGAAGATTCAAAAGAAACAGTTCAAGAAGTTAGGAAGTGATTCCTCTAGTTCTAGCAGTCCTGGTCCAAGCCATACTGAAGTGTATTGCAGGAGTTGCGGAGGGAGACATCCCACCGAGCAATGCCAAGGAGTGACTGGTAGTTGTCGTATCTGCAGAAAGCCGGGACACTTTGCTAAAGTTTGTTCCCAAAGACGGTCCCGAAGATCTTAGGGAACAACGTTCAATTGAGAAATAGACCCAGAATCCATAACAGGTACTATTCTTTATAATTATGATGCATATGTATTGATATATACTAATGCATTTCATACGAATATCTTTGACTGAGTTGCATGAAGATATGCTGTATCTGTTGGGTTTGTATGTACTGTAGTATTGATGTCCTTACTTATTGAGGAAATATGGATATCAGAGATTTATGTATATATTGTATACTACAGTAAGATGAGAATGAAATAGAGATAGATTATGATGTACTTGTGTTTTCTGATTTGAACGCATTATTGATATGTATATGCTAAACAAGTTCAGAACTTTGATAGATTCCTTTCAGGAGAGTATAAGATTCAGATTAGATATGGTTGATGACTAGAGATTTCACAGTAAGGATTCTAGATTTAGAATTCCTTTGATATCTGTATTGTATATGACTCGATTAGTACAGAAAGGAGCAGATTGCATCCTTATGTATTCAGTAGATCCACTGAAATCGAGCCTAGCATTGGCAGATTTGCCAGTAATATATGAGTTGGCTGATGTTTGCCAGATAAGATTTCAGATTTGTGGTGATTTCAGAAAGATAAACTTCAGAAATTGAATTGAGATCAGGTATTGTGTGTATAGTAGATTTAGTACAGAATGGTATTGACTATACTGAATGATACAAAATGAATTGAAAGAATGTTTGAAAGATCATATTAAATATTCTGAAAATTATGATTCTTGTATACAAAAATTGTTCAGATAAGTATTTTGTGGAAACAGATTGTATTCAGAATAGATGATATCTGATGTTAGTATACTGATTGATTTTGAGACAGTTGATATTGTGATCAGTGACTGATCAGATACCGATATCAGAAAGATCAGAAAGTCAGAATTGTCAGAATTGTCAGAGGTTGATATTATATGCGTTGACAGATTATCTGATATGATTGTGTTTTGAACTGCTTGAGAATTATTGCTTCTAGATCAGTATTTTATACAGATTGTATTGTTTGGGGAGCATAGTATATTTGCAGATGATATATAGCAGTTGATCTAAATGGCATGAAGATATGATTGATTTGTCAGAATCGATAGTATTTCTAGAACTTACAATGCTATATATGTACTAGATTAGTATAGATTATTGTTATTCTGAATCAGTATTGATACAGATTTTATGAACCGTTGAGAGTATATACAGTTCAGCTTGTATCAGAAATGAATTCGAGAATTTCAGCAGTTCAGAAACGTGATCAGAGTGGTCAGAACAGTATTTCGATAATCAGAGCAGAGTATCGGTCAGAGAAACAGATATGTGATTTTATGTTTGTATTAGACTAATTGGGTTATGATATCAGAATGTTTCAGAGTTGTATAACAGAATTGATATTTATAATCAGAGCCGAATACCAGATAGGTATTTTTCTTTAAATTTTATTATTAACTGATTGTTTATACCGAATAGTTCGAATCTGAAATTACAGATAGTGTCAGAAATGCATTGTAGTGGATTCAGTGTTCATTTTGCGGACTGAGAATGTATGAGATTCGAACAGACAGGTATGATATAGACAGATTAGATCAGTCGTGACAGAATTTGTGCAGAAATGTTGGCAGAAATTGTACTGATATGTCTGAATCGCTAACAGAAAAGACAGAAAGATAAGAATCAGAAGATTTATTACAGATTTGGTATATTTCTGATTCGACATAGGGAGTATATTTCGATGAATTTCATAATGAGATTATCCCAATATTTTCCAGATTGTGATATAATATGATTATGATTGACAGATTGTTCAATCTATATCTATTAGTTTGTACAAGATGATGTACAAACAGAACCAAATGACACAGATTGATGTCAGAATATAGTCAGAGTGACTAGAATGTAGAAGTAGACTATATCAGATTGTGATTTTGATCAAGTTTGCAATTATGGCAGATTATACCATAAGTTATCTTGCAGATTATTCACCGATTGACAGACAGTCAGAGTATACTATCCAGATATTGGAAGATATTCAGAGAACTGTAATGCTGGATGTTAGCACTAGATGATATGACATATTGTCATTGTGTTAATTATTTTATAATTATAGCTATCAGATTATCAGATGGGTAATGAGATAGTTACAAATGAGATATTATACCGTGAATACTACAGAATTCTTTTGCAGAGAAGGCAGAAAAGAATGAATATAGATCAGATTTGACAGACTTATCTTACCAACGTCGGATGGTGACGATTGGTATGTACAAACAAAGATTAAATATATCCTTGACTGGGATAAACAGAGTTGATAACAGCTGATGGTAATGATTTGTTATGAGCTGTGGATTGATATATACAGATGTTGTATAGCCAGTATTGCGAGATTGATTAGGTCAGAGTTATTTTAAGGAGTATTACGATGTTATACTTAGTGAATTCTTATTCCAGACTGGAATCAGATATGGGAGTTTGGTTTAAACTCTATTATGCATTTCTTCTGATATCTCAGAATTGATTGTATGAGTTCGAGGACGAACTCAGATCTAAGAGGGGGAGAAATGTAATGCCCAAGAAATGTCATAGAATTAATCAGATAAGATTAATGTAATGTCCCAAGACTTGTGGAATTGATCAGATAAGATTATGGGAGGTTGCACGGACCAAAAATATAATTCTTAGAAGTTTGCACAACCGCACCCGCGGTGCTAGCACGACCGCCCCCGCGGTGCGTGTGCAGAAAATGTAGTGCAAAACCGTAGCTACACTGCACCCGCGGTATTAGACGGAGCGCACCCGCACTGATGACACCGCACCCGCGGTCTTGTAGGAAGCGCACCCGCGGTCTGAGCTGCCGAGAAAGTAAGGATAGACATTGCATGGAGCGCACCCGCGGTGCATATATGACCGAACCCGCGGTGCGACGTGCTGCACAAAGAAGCGTGCCACGTTTTCCTTTATGCATGTAGTATATATAGAGGTGATGGCACGTTTATTCTTCAGAAAATGCAGAAAGGAGGCAGAATCTTGGAAGAAAATCCTTACGCCTTTTCGATTTGCGATTGTGGAAGATCTGTCTATCAGAATTCAAATCCGACTTCAGTTTTGAGCTCCTCTCGACACGAGCTACACAAGGACGTAAGTTTCGTTACGTTTTGCGATGTTTTGAAATTAGGATGTTGTCAGAACTGAATATGATTCAGATATGGTGTTTCTGCTGTAGTGATCATTGTATAATCGAAGACAGATTGAAGAATAGATTGGTTATACAATTGTTATGATTTTCAGAAGATATTGATTGAGATTAAACACTAGATTTGTATTGTTCTTGATTGAAGAATAGAGAGATGATTAGTCTTGTATGTCTGGATAGATTATTCAGTAGATATGTGAAGTCAGATCGAAGAAAGAATACCGTATGTCTGTGTTTTGTATTTCAGCATCTCTGAAGATGTATTTGTTAGATATTCATATGCTGGAAACAGATTGATCAGATTCAGATATGATTTCGATTAGATCGTGATATTATTGATATGACTCAGATTGTATCTTATTCAGACATTGATCAGATTGTATACTGAATTGAGTATTGATCAGAACAGATTGTGAATTCAGTTACACATTGATACAGTGTATTTATATTGTCATTTCAGATCGGATATGGGCAGACTGGACTTCAAGACTTCGTCTTCCTCAGACGGGGACGACAAAGGTATTATTCATGTGATATTCGGGAAGAAACAACTCAATTGAGATCACCATTTGAGTTGCCCAATAAATCACATACTATATTCTTGTTTATAGATTTGTTTATAGAACTTGTATGCAAATCTTGCTATGCTTTGTGTACAGATCATGGTGCATTGCATTGGAATGATTATGCTTGTTTACAGATTGTGTATTCATGCATTAAGATAGGGCAGTCTGGAGATCAGGCAGACTACTAGATGTTCGGCGATATCTCAGCTTAGGGGAAGATCACCGCCCCTTTGTAGACGTGGATACAGATCAGGCCGAAGTCTAGGAATAAGACGGTCAGCACCTCGATTGGGAGGGTAGGTGACAGACAGTGCCGTCTTATTCACAACGGGATCCCTAGAGTTACAGATCGAGTCGAGTCTAGACATGCTTTGATTAGGACTTCATGTTCATATGGATGTGGCTCCTAGATCATGGGACCAATCGTTATTGCTTTCAGTTGTGCTAGCATGTTTTATGATTTAGATTGTTTATATGCTTGTTTATCTGATTTGAGCTGCATGCTTAATTTCATAGATTATGAAATATATTATGTTTATACATAATCGCATGTTTTATGAATTAGTTTGTTTATATACATGCTTACCATGTTTTATACTGGGATTTATTCTCACCGGAGTTATCCGGCTGTTGTCGTGTTTTGTATGTGAGCATGACAACAGGTGGGGCTGGATCAGGGTCGAGAAGATGACGAGAGAAGACGAGTTTAGCGTGGCGATTCCGGACTTACAGTAGATTGGATTTTACTACTTGAACTTCAGTAGTTGAACCTTAGATTAATTAAAAAGACTGTTGTACATTATTGTATCTTTATACTGAAATGTAGTTTTATACAGATATGTATATCATGTAGATGCCATTACCTTCCGCACTTTATTTTAAAAAGAAAAAAATTTTAGACCCTGTTTATCAGAACTGATAATTAAATCCCAACGATGATTACGAGGATGATTAGCGTCCGGGTCCCCACATTCCAGTTAGTCAACCAAATGGTTAACTCATCAGTAGTGGTCTTCAGGAAGTCCCCTGAGAAGGCAAACCTTCTTAGAACCTTCTGCTCCTTGAGGAGCATCAAAAGATAGACACCTTCATCCTTGAAGATGTCAGCAGCATGGGCAACACAGAGTCATTGCTGATACTTGTTCTATGTTGCCACTCGTTTCCTCGTGGCAACAAGTCCTTCCTCATGGAAAGACTGTAGATCCTGGATCTTGTTCCAGGTAGATATCATCTTTTCCAATACGCTATCCTCTATCTTGAGCTTTCTCGCAGCTACTATGGACCGCATGAACTCCTCCGCCATGTCTGTTGCTGGGAACTTCTTGCCTTATCCATCTGTTACTACCTTGATAAGTATTATCTGCTGAAATATTCAAAGTGATTTTGTGACTAACTAGTTTGTTCTTACTTATAGACTCTGAACTATACGAAGGGACACAATCATTACTTTTGACAGAAGGATATGAAGAGATCTCTATCAGCCATAGACTAATCATTCTTCGAGGATGAAATATTTTCACCCTATCTATTGCATATATTTAGGAGGAACGTCGAGTTATAATTGGTTAATTAATAATACATTATTAGTCGGTCTTAAACTGAATTGATTTTGTTTCCAACAGATCATTCAGTTCTCAACCTAACTGTTGGAACATTTCATGTTCGCAATCTTGATTTTGATGTTAACAAAACTTGTTATTGTGTTTCTAACATATTTACTCAAGTGTGAAGTTGCAAACACAAGAAGCAAGCTGAAACTGAATTCTGCACAATCTGAATTCCCTGGCAAGCTTCGGTGTTTTGATGATATCTCTTAATTGGATGATTCAAATGACATTCCGTTAATTGAATGAATCAGAAAACTTAATTTGGAACAAGTCGTATTTCACGTCATTTGGGCAAAATTGGATGTTATCATGGTCTAACGGATCGTTCAATTACCGAACTGATCACACGAAAACAGCAATCAGTTGGGTTTGAGCTGCTGCGGTATTTTGGTCATATCTCTCAGCTCGGTTATCGAAATGAAGCGATTCAGTATACGTTGGAAAGATAAGACGAAAATCTACAAATCATCTTCAGAAGTCAAAGTCTGAATCGAAGCTTAAGATGCTGATAAATGACGATTAAACTACTGGTTCTGCACAAACTGAAATCAGCTAGGCTGATTTCAGCATACCAGCTGAAGCTGAACCAACTGAACTAGCTGTTGACCAGCTGAACAACCAACTGAACCGAACTAGCTGCTGACCAGCTGAACTGAACTGAACCAGCAGTTGACCAACTGAACTGAACCAGCTGCTGACCAGATAAACTGAACTAGCTGCTGACCAGCTGAACTGAAGTGAACCAGCAGTTGACCAACTAAACTGAACTGAACCAGCTGTTGACCAGTTGAGTTGACCAGAGTTGACCAGTTGGGAAAATGCCCAGCCAGCTGAATTTGACCGTTGCAATTTCAGAAACAGTACAGAAACTCTCCAAACGGTCATATTCTTGTGTCCAACGTATATATCATTGTTGGGGCTTATAAATACAACATGTTGAAGATCAAACAAGAGCTTTTGAAGGGATTCAAAGTATGGGCAGTTTGCATGAAGAAATCAGCTAGTTAAGAGCACAAGCCCTTGTGTGAGGATACATTTGAGATGTACACTGTAACTGATATATTCCTCACATACGATCACTCAAACATATACAAGAGAGTTGAAGTTCAAAGATTAGTTGAGCGAGTCTTGCACAAAGACGTAAAACTTATGTATGTAGTCTTTGCATATGAGACATTAAACAATATGATGATTGTGAGGTGCTGCCTACAATCTTGAGTGCTAGGAGTTCAGTTTAGGCAGTGGGTAAGTCCTAGCTGAATGGGTTTGTATAAAGTGTTGTATAAATCAAAGTCTTCTAGTGAATCCTTCCCAAGGAGAAGAAGGGGTGACGTAGGAGTACTTAAATCTCTGAACATCCATAAACGAATTCGTGTCTATTTGTTTATTGCATTTACTTATCATTCCCATAGTTTTAAAAGATATATTGTTGAAGCATTTTATGTGTTCTTCAAATTCCAAAATATTATATACCAAGTATTTGATAAAATGCTTCAACTAAAATATTTTTTCTTATTCAACGACAGAAGGATATGAAGAGATCTCTATCAGCCATAGATTATTCATTCTCCGAGGATGAAATAATTTCACCGTATCTATTGCATACATTTAGAGGGAACGTCGAATTATAATTGGTTAATTAATAAGACATTATTAGTCGGTCTTAAACTGAATTGATTTCGTTTCCAACCGATCATTCAGTTCTCAACCTAACTGATCTTACCATATATGTTAACTGATTATCGATTCAATTGAGATTCCACAATAAATTTTGTGACTTTCAAAATTACTTCATTAATTATGTTATTCATTGGAAACATGGTCACAAGTAGTTCAATCGAGTCAATTTCTATATTTACAGATGAAGTAAATGCTTTTTATTAAAATTAATCTCTAACTGCCATGTGTCCCAAAATTTGAATAGTCACAAACATAAATATTTTTTCCGCCCTCATTCAGTTCACTTTACTCTATTCTAAACTCTCAAGCACTCATACCCTCAGAGCGTTTTTTTTGCATAAAATCTAAGCTAATGGCAAGCCAAACCCCATCCTTCATTCTCAACGCAATGGCAATCAACTTCGACTCTACTCTATCTGTCTCAGATGAAGCTGTTAGGAGTGTATTTTTGAAGCTTGAAGCTGCTGGTCTGAAGAAATTCTTGGGAATTTCAACCCAAGTTATTTATCCTAAAGAAATTCAAGAAGTGTATGCGAACAACAAGATTTCTGATGATGACAAGATTATTATGACCATCAACAATCAGGTACTGATTATGGACAAAGAATCCTTCAGTAATCTCTTCCGACTCCCAACTGAAGGTTTGTCTCACTTCTCTGAGATCAAACTGATATTGAAGAGATGCGGACTATTGTCTGCCTATGGGAAGAAAATCAAAGTTTCGGATCCCAAAAAAGAACTGAAGCCAGAGATCTAAATGCTGGCTGATATTATTGCAAAGGATGTCCTCACCAAGACAGGTTCATTTGCTGCCCTAACCCTTGAGAAATTTCAAATCATGACTGCGATCATTAAAGGCACAAGATTGAACTGGTCAACCATTATTTTCAATATTCTGAAGAACATGGTTCAATCTTCCAAGCAGTCGAATGGTTTCGCTCTGTAGCTCAGCTTGCGGAAGAGCTCTGGCCTCGTTGATGACTTAGCTAAAAAGTCATCAAAGTTCAAGGTGTTCAACGCCAAGAACGTTCAGCCACCAAATACCAAGCTGGATATCTCGCCTGAAAAATTTATCAAGATCAAACAAGATATTGGGATGATGACAACTCCCAAATCTATGAAGAAAGCCAAAACTAAAGAAGCGGTTAAGAAATTGACAACCAAAAGAAAATTGATTTTCAGTGAGAGTGATTTGGAGAAGACTTCATCTTCGAAGATTTTGAAAATGTCACGATTTTTGAAGACCAAACAAACTGCTTCTGAAGTGATTCCAGCTGATAGACTGATGCCTACTAGGGCTGAGGCAACCATACCTGCTATACCAATTCGGTCAGTTCCAGTTGAACCATCGGCTGAAGAGACTCAGCTGAAGAAGCCAGCTGATCATCCATTGAATCTTGTCACCGATGGTGACAAACTGAAGATTGTTGGACATCGAGCACCTTCTGTCATTGTATTGGAACATTTCATGTTCGCAATCTTGATCTTGATGATAACAAAACTTGTTATTTTGTTACTAATGGTTTATCGTAGTGCACATGATACTGTAACTGATCAAAAGCCGGATTGATCAGTTATCTCGCCTAACTGAAGCTTTCGAGAACGCCAACTGATATTGCCAATTGATTGCCCAAGCTGAATCAGTCCAACTGCTGTGTCGAAGAACAGTTCCACCGATTGATCAGTTTTTAGGTAATTCAGCAGAAAACCTTCAGAAGCCTGGCCAGCTGATGAAGCGCTCAACTGATTGAAAGTCCAACTGACTAGTTCAATTGAACCAGTGTAACCAGTTAAGCTGACGAGCCAACTGATTTCACCAGATCAGTTCAAGACCAGTTCAAAGCATCAGTCAGGAATCAATCAGTATGGAGAACACGACAACTTATTCAATGGAATCCAGCTGTGCGCACTGGGTAAAATATCTTTACTATCAGTAGTAAAATTAATGGATGTTGCAACAAAGATTAAAGCCGAGAGATTCCATGAGTCTTGTCGGAAAAGTCGAGACACAAAGTCCTAGGAAAGAACTCAAGCTGCAACGGGTACAATTATTGAGTCTCACTGTACTATCAGTTTCACGCCTATAAATAGAAGATCCGTGAAGACCAATAACAAGACGATTGTGTGAAGATACAAAGGAAAAGGGAACGCATATTGCATATCATCTTTGAAGAAGCAATCAGCCGAGAAGGAACACTTCATCGTGCTATCAGCTTAAATTAAAAGAAAAATTCCCTCAGTGTGTGAGAACACTTTCGTGTTGTACTCAGAGACCAGTTCTCTCTCTCTCTCACACACACACCACCACCACCAACACTCAAATATATTCTTGCACAAAGACGTTAAACTTGTGTATGTAGTCTTTGACACACAGACGTTAAACAAGTGTTAGCTGAAAGGTGCTACCTTCAGTCTAGGCTAGGAGTTTAGTTGAGGCAGTAGTGTAAGTCCTAAGCTGAGTGGGTTTGTACAAGTAGTTTTATAAATCAAAATCTTCTAGTAGATCCTACTCGAGGTGGTAGAAGGGGTAACATAGGAGCAGTTGAAGTCTCCGAACATTCATAAACATATCTTGTGTACTTAACTGATTATCTATTGTTTTCAAACTGAATTGATCCGTTAGAGCATCAATCAGTTCAGTTTTCACCATAACTGAACTGAAATATGCGACAATTGATTCTTTGCTTTTCAGTTATTCAGTTTACATAAGTTAAAATGTTTTCTAATATAACATGTTTCTTTATGAAGGATTACTTCGAGTTTCTTCTGTTTGGTTTTTAAACCAAACTCGATTTAATTCATCGGTGTTAACATTCTTAGAACACGAGCTATTGTATCTCATTAGAGAATATAGTGTTTGAAGCATCTTCGAAGGTGCTAGCACACGATCCTTCACATTGTTATCAGAACAACTATTATACCAATTGCTCGACCAAAAGGTGTTATAATTAGAGAAAAGGTAGGTTCAACTACCACGAGGCTAATCATTTCTCACGTCCTAACTGACCTAAAAGGCAAGGGCAAGATGATCGTATTTCAGTTTCAACTGAGATACTACTTCAGTCGGCTTCGTCAAACGCATCAGATCAAAGAAATAAATCATCCTTTCCATTTCTTGAGCAATAGTGATGGCATGTACTGTCTTCAAAACACAGTTCAGACTCACATCGATCTCATTTGGAATAAAATAAATGAATTTGCTGAGTATAAGATGAAAGATTTTGATGAATGGGTACAGTTTTGCACTGTATTGTATGCCAGACGACTAAAGAAGAAATCAGTTTTAAGGAAATTCATTGACTTGGAACCGATGGTTTGGAAGACAATACATGCCATCACTATTGCTCAAGCAATGGAAAGAGGACTTATTTCTTTGATCTGATGTGCTTGAAGAAGCTGACTGAAGTAACATCTCAGTGAAACTGAACTACGATCCAATCAGTCCGACTGCTTATAATGAGCGAGCTGTCTTCCAATAGTTGGATTCAGATCTAATATCTTTGCAAATGATGATCAAAGTCTGGGAAATTGATCAACAACTCTACATACCAGTTGATTTCGAAAGTTCAACAACTGCAGAACAAGCTAAGTCAATTGGAGTTCAGATAGAACCATCCAAAGAGCCAGTTGTTGAACATGTTTCTAAGCTAGAAAATGAATATGTTCATGAGCTGATTCAACCATCTTTACTCTCTGAAACTTCATCATCTCCACCAGCTGGACAACCTCTATACACGGATTCTGAGTTCTCATTGCCCAACTTTGACGAGGTCATCCAATCAGTTTCCACTGACATCCAGCTGAGAAAGATGTATGCCAAGACTCAACAGAAAAATTAGACTCAGATCTATGTTGAAAGAAATTGTAGATGAATTTCATTCAGTTGTTATGAGTGAACAAAATCAACAAATTGATGCGACCCAGTTGCACTCTGAACCAATAACTGATTTGCAGGTGCCAGCTGATGTGCCATCTTGCTCAACTGCTGCTTAGCTTACTACTTCAGTTCCAGATGCTCATCAGGAAGCAGTTGAAGAAGTTGTTACACAATTAGAACAACAAACTGAGACTGAATCACATCATCTAGCCATGTTGATTTTCAGGGGAAAGGACAAGGGCAAAGCACCTGCCACATCTGAAATCTTGTCTCCTGAAATGGCTATAGCTACTGATATCATGATTGAAGAAATTCATTCTAGTTTTCTCAACCTAATCTCAATTGTCTCTAACATGAAGTCAACTCAGCTAATGCATGCGCTTAAAATTGATTGTATGAAGGAGAATACCATGAAGAACCTCAAGCAGGTTACCAAGGATATCACCTCATTATTTCTCCTTGTAGATCAGCTGAAGAAGGACCGAGTGACAGTTCCAGCTCTCTTCCAGACTCAAGAGATCCTGATCAACCGAATTGACTTCGTGCACACAAGTATGTCAAAGCGGATGGATTTGATGCAGAAATGATGTTGAATGCTATATCTCAAGTCAGCTCAGAAGTTTGACTTCTCTCGCCCATGCTGGTTTTGATAAAAAGGGGGAAGAAGAGCAGTAGAAGAAGTCAAAGAAAAGATCTAGTAAGCCAACTGATCAAGGACTTGCTGACAAAAGAGCAAAGAAGTGAAAAGCAGTAAGTTCAGTTAGACGACAATCTTTCATTCTCAGTTTGTACGAATCTGTACAGTGAAATATTATTTATGTACAAGAGTTATCTTTATTTTATCTACGATGGAGTTTATCAATTCTTGAATTCTATTTTGTCAAACACCGAAAAGGGAGAATTTGTTAGAATTAGAATTTCGGAGTTTGACAAATAAAGCTTTTGAAGATTGAAAAAGTGATCGGCTCAACTAAATTAATTCGATCTAAAACTACCCAAACTGAAGTTGCCCGAACTAATAATTAATGAGTAAAATATTCGGAGGCAATCGAACTGATCGAAGCTAACTGAATCTGAAAAGATAACTGAACCATCAGTTGGAACTGATCAGTTATACACTCAGCTCAACTGATGTAATGCCCGAGAATTTGATCCTAATAATCTGTAATTATTGATTTATAATTTGACATGATTATAAGAGGATTAATCGGGACACGGTTTGAATTCGATATAAAAATATGTATGTGCGAGGACGAAGCTCTAACGCATATGCGCGGCCTGGCAGGGCGCATATGCGCTAAATGTCCAGAGGACCTCGCGCATATGCGCGACTGAATCCGCGCAGGTGCGCGAGGGTGGCAGAGAGTTGGAAAAAATGAGCAAAGGCCTCGCGCATATGCGCCAAAATGTGTCGCGCATATGCGCGAGCCACCGTGTAGACACGCGTCGAGAATTAAGTCTCGCGCATATGCACGAGGAAGGTACGCGCATATGCACGAGAGGCTGTTGGCGAGAATTCAGAAGGAGCCACGTAGCAAGTTGCATGCAAAATATATATATATACATACTAACCTTCAGATAAGGAAAATAAAAAAAACGAAAGCTTCGGGGGAAAAAGTCGATTCTTGATTTTAGAATTCGATTCGTGAGAAATCCATCCGTTAGATTTTAAATCCGACTTCGGTACTGTGTTCATATCAACGCATGCTACTACAGGACGTAAGTTTTATTACGTTTTGAAATTATTATGTTGTTGGAATTGAATACACGTCATATATGTTGTTCTTGACATGTTAGACAACGTAGAATCGAAGTCATATTAAGAAACGGACTGGATATGGAATTGTTATGATTTTCAGAATGGAATTGATTAGAATGGATATCAGATTTGCACTGTGATTGATTATAAGTTATTGGAATTAGTATATACTGTTGTGGTATCACCGGTATAGCAGAATTATACGATTGTACCGTCAGAATTTAATAAGACAGAGATATCTTGATTTAAATAGAATATGGATACAGAATAATTATATTGTCATTGCCAGCTTGAACATTGACAGACTTTGAACCGAGACTTTGATTGTACCAGAGCAACATAACGAAAGGTATAAATAATTTTTGATTCGGGATTGCACAACTCGAGTTAGGTTTGACTTGAGTTTCCCAAAATCACATACTTTATTTTGTTGCATTGATATTTGCATATTATCATATTGATATGTTTAGTCTATTGAATTATAGCAGAGCCAGAGTTTGAGTCTAGGGCAGATCAGCCTAGCTAGGGCAGAACCGCCGAGTCTTTGTCAGAACCGCTGAGACTCTAGACTTACGGTGTATCGATGAGCTTAGATGTAGATCGAATTCTATTGTAGACATTCGATGCAGCATGCCGAAGTCTAAATTAGATCGGGATCCCTAGGTCAGAAATAAGTTAAATAAGATAACAAGTCATTCACTTAAATACAGATTCGTATTTATTCTTGTAGTCAGACTGGATACATGTTTTAATGACTGTTTATGCTTTTATATATGTTTTATATGATTGCATTGATACTTTGTTTATACTGGGATATTTATTTCTCACCGGAGTTATCCGGCTGTTGTCTTGTCTGTATGTGTGCATGAAAAAAGGTGGGACAGGTTCAGGGTCACAGAGGTGTAGAAAGATCGAGTTAGAGTGGTGATTCCGAACTTGGATATAGATAGGTTTTATTACTTAATTGTAGTAGTTGAACCTAGTTTTGAACTAGATTCATGTTATACAAGATTTGTATTATTATACTGGTTTGTATAATAGAATGATTCTATTACCTTCCGCATTTTAAAAAAAATAAAAATTTAGACCCTGTTTATTCAAATTGATTAAATTAGTCCCAATGACGATTAAGAAGATGAATAGCGTCCGGGTCCCCACAACAGGTGGTATCAAAGCGATAGATCCTTTAGATTAAGATAGAAGAGGCTAGTGAGCGGGGTAGATTGAGGTTTTCTTTCCTGCTTTTGAATGCTAGCATGTCTTACTGCTTTAATACATGTTACTTGCTTATCTGATTTGATACAGTAATATGTTTTATTGAGACTGGATCAGCACCGATTCTAGATCAGAAGTAAGATGATTAGAGGAGTATTGAAACAGAATTGTGGTTGTAGTGACCCGTTCCAGAATCACCTACTAATCAAGAACTAAGCATGCGATTAACTTAATGAACCATAAATCAGAGATAACAGCGGAAAAGTCAACAACAATAATGGTTATACAACCCAATCGAAGTCTAGAATAACTCAAAATAAAAATACCCAATACAACCATATCGAATCAAAACAAATACAGATAAACTAAACCAACCAGATACTCACGTCCTCCTCCTGCTCCTCCTGAGCTGTCCAACCTGAGGCCTGCCCCGTCGC